>NC_134483.1:85905378-85950378 GCF_040206685.1 Ascaphus truei
GTCGAGCGGAAAGCATGTTTAAGGTTCAGTTGATCTGTGACCTCATGACATAGAGAGGAGTATATATGTACTATCTCTGAATTTTGAAAGCTATACATGAACATCATTTCACAGGATCAATTTGTGAAGGGACAATACCATGTAGGATCAGGTTGAATCAAGTGATATATTTAGTAGTTAAATAAATAATAGTTTTATTTTTCAATTAAAAAACTTTTTTTTTATAAATTAAGTTTAAACATTCTTCTTTGTTTGAATTTACAACAGGAACTGTGAAGGGTGGAAGGTGTTATTTGTTCTACATCAATAAGCTATTCCAATTTACGCTTGTTCCTTGTTTTTGCAATGAGCAATTGGGAAACAAAATACGAATAAATAAGACTGAGAAGGGTTTCAATGTATACAAATCCGTCTTGTATAACTATATATATATATATTTTTTGCTTAATTCTTGCAATTTTTTTTGCACCAATTTTAACCAGTTTGGTTTAATAAACACTGATAAATTCCTGGCAAAAATAAGACCATATAAACCATAAATGAAGGACCCTGATTATATTATGTCACATAAAATCAATCATTATATTTTACAGCTTGAAATCCTGACGAATTTGGCAAATGAAGCCAACATATCAACCCTGCTTCGGGAATTTCAGGTTTGTATGCTTCTTTATAGAAAAATAAAAACCCAGCAATTTTGGGTGGTTAAGAGTCAATTAATCCTCTTCCCCGCTACTCCCTACAGAAAGGTATTGTTTCCTACATTTCAGTATCCAATCTTTAAGAAATGTATTTGATACTTCTAGAATATTATAATTTGTAGAATACACACATGGGAACCCTTGGTTGTCCAGAAGTGTATTCGGTATAGGCAGCACTCTAGGTATAATGAACTGAATGAAAATGTAGAGTACTGTAGGTGCAACGTGAACAATGGTGGGACCCTTAACACAACATATTTATAGAACACCCTACAGGGTTACAGCAATCTAAAATAAGAAAAATGGAAACCATGGGTGTAGGCCAAAAATATCTGTATTGGAAAAAACAAACACCACAGGATGCCCTGTAGTGAAGACAACAAGCTGTGACAAAATGTTTGTAGTGACCCTGTCAAAAATTGATTGCAGATAAATGATGTAACACAATGGAGGAACAAGTGTATATACACAAGAGTGACTAAAATGTGAAAGGGGGAGGGCAGAGGGGAAGGAAAAAATGGGGGGGGGGGGGAGAAGGAGAACAAAAAAGGAAAGGAGGTGTGAAGCAAAATAAGTGGTGCAATGTTTCAGGGCGTGAGCCCCTTCTGGTCCGTTCCCACAGACCTGAAGGGTCTATGGCACTAACCTTCAACCTTCCACACACTACTCCCGATGAAAAAATAAAAACGTATAATACACAATAACCAGTGTGACGTCAGGTAAATATGGATGCACAATAGAAATAAATGCATCAGTTAATAGGGATCACTAACACCTTGAATAAGGCAACATAACACCTCACCAATATTCTGTACCAGCAAAAACTTAAACAGAGAAACCTGTCCCAGTGACAAATTAAGAGATTGTGATCCCATAAGGGGTAACCGTATATTACTGTATTTGCACTGCTACGTCTACTGGGGCCTTCTCCCGGCATCTGTTGCTCTTTCGGTAAAGTGCTTCATCACATGACCCCTTGAAACAGATTAAAAAATTGTTCTCTGTCCTTGTCTATCTTTTTTCAATGAAAATACATTACAAAAAACATTTACAGTGGTGAGAGTTTGTGTACTCCTTAGGATTTTCACATATTTCAACCCATAAATGTTGTTAGATCTTAATCTAAGGCCTAATAATGGATAAAGATAACCAGACCAAACAAATGACACAATAACATGATTCTTCTTTCAATATTCATGTGTGAAAAAGTATGTGACCCTTTAGATTCAGCACCAGGTGGCAGCCCCTTCAGCATCAATGACTTCAACTAAGCGTTTCCTGTAACTGCTGGTCAGTGTCTCACATCCGTTTTGAGGTATTTTGGCCCATTCCTCTCTACAGAACTGCTTCAGCTCAGTAACATTTCAGGGCTTCCTTGCATGGACAGCTCGCTTCAGGTCCTGCCACAACATTTCAATGGGTTTTAGACTTAGACTTTGACTAGGCCATTCTAAAACGTGGAATTATTTTTTCTACAGCCATTCTTTTGTAGATCTGCTGGTATGTTTAGGATCATTGTTTTGCTGAATGACCTGCTTTCACTTCAGCTAACAGACGGATGACTTGACATTCTCCTCTAGAATCTTCTGATACAATGCAAAATTCATGGCTGTGTCACTGATAGCGAGCCTTCCAGGTACTGAGGTATCACAGCAGCCCCAAACACTCACACTCTCACCACCATGTTTGACGGTTGAGATGAGGCTCTTCTGTTCGAATGCAGTGTTTGGTTTTCACCAAACATAACGTTTCTCATTGAGGCCAAAAAGTTCTAGCTTTGAATTGTCTGTCCAGAGAAAATTGTTCCTGAAGTCTTGTGGATCATCTATGTGCTCTTTGGCGAACTTCAAACAGACCGTTTAAACTGTAAATCCTTGGGTGTTATTCTGGGGTTCTTTGTGACTTCCTGGATGATTTCAATGAACAGTGATATGCTGCACACCATTAGTCAAATAAACAAAACAGTATTACCGGTGCTGCTGGTTCAAAGGGATACATACCTGTCACAAATAGCAAGCTTGAACTGTGAAAAGGAAGGATCCAGCGCTCAAGTGAAAAGGACCTACTAAGGTCGAAACGGTCGTTGTGTATGGCGCAATAAATTTGATACTTTTGCAAATCCGTGGAGCGCTGGATCCTTCCTTTTCACAGTTCCTGGATGATTTGCCAGTTTGTTCTTGGAGAGATTTTGGTAGGACAACCATTCCTGTGTAGAGCGATTATGGTCTTGAACTTTCTCCATCTATAGACTATCTGTCTGACAGTGGATTGATGGAGCCCCAAATCCTTAGAAATGGTTCTGTAACCCTTTTTTAGAAATGAGCATAAGTAGCGGCTTTTCTGAGGCCCTCAGAGATTTTATTTGATCGGGCATGATGTGTTTCCACACCGCTACGTAGTGAAGACCAAACACAAAGTTTCTGATCTTTATATAGGGTGGCGCCTCCCAAACACATCCCTGAAGATCTGCCTAATTATTTAAACAAACATACAGATACCCAGCAAGCTCTCAGAAACCCCCCAAATTACCACAAAATATATACAGCTCAACCCCCTTATAACGCTGTGCTTCGGGTCCAAAGAATCACATTGCGTTATAAGCGAATCGCATTATAAATAATGCACAATTGTATGTATTGTACAATAAAGTATTTAAGATACCAATAATCGTGTTGTAAAGTATTCATAAATACTAAAATTGGGAGCCACGCTTGCATCGTGTTATAAGCGGATTCGCGTTGTAACGGATCGCGTTATAACGGGGTTGAGCTGTATATGTGTCAAAAGGAGTGCTACTAGGCGTGGCTAATTGTAAAAAAACAAGAAACAAAGAAGTCCAGAGCAACATCCAATGTGACAAAAATACACAGTAAAATACCTATATATCTCTTGAAAAATGGGTCATTTAGTTAACCCTTTGGCCAAAGCGTATAAGCCTGCGAGCCACTTTCGGGGCATGACCATAATATCGCAGGTCCTAACACTAACTGATTCAAATCCTTAAAATGGACAGGGTTTGTATGCTTGAACCAAGAGAAAAGAAAAAAACGGGAGTTGAGTAAAAAAGCAGATGTTTCCTGTATCACTAATTATAATTCTATGACTAGGAAGATCGAAGGAGTAATTAGGAAACATTGGGGGATCCTCTGTAATGACCCTATACTTAATGGTCATGTTACTCAGGTCCCTAGCTTTATATATAGAAAAGCTAGGAACCTAAAGGATACGCTGACTCCAAGTGATATTGGTAGGGAATTGGTTAAAGTCCCTAGTACAATATGGTTAACTAATAAAGTTGTTGGTAAATTCCCATGTGGTAACTGCTCCATTTGCAAGTTCTCCATCTAGAGAGGAAAACTTTCAAATCTAGGCGCAGGGATACAAGTTTTGATGTCATAGAATTTATAAACTGTATCACTACTCATGTAGTGTACCTCATAGTGTTCGTGCGGTCTACAATATGTGGGCCGCACGAAACGTTGTTTGAAGGTCTGAATACAGGAGCATGTTAGAAATATTAAAAATGCCTACATGAAACAGTCTAAGTAGGCACTTTGCAACACATCATGCTAATGACCAGTCTCTGCTAACTTTTAAAGCAATTAAACATGTTGTAAGGAATAGAAGGGGTGGCGATAGTCAAGGATCTCTCTATTCAAGAGACATTCTGGATACAGAAATTAGACACTTTGGTCCCTAAAGGGTTAAATGAGAAAGTCGATGTCTGGTGTCTTTATTGACTGAAGACTTGTGTCCAAGGGACTTGTGGTATTCCCTACACATGATCGAGCTTTCTATGCTTTGTCTTTCAATTGACTAAGGTACATAACCTTCGTGCTATTTTGATCCATATGTGCCTTGGAATTATAGATTAATAATGGGCCTTTTGGCTTAGTACTGTTCTTATATTGTGCTAATCTCTTCTGTTATATTACAGAATTCCACTCACTAGTGCGTCTTATATTTGGTATTGTTTATATTTTATATATACTTTTTATTGATGTGTTAAATATTGTTCTCTAATAGTTAAATTGATTTTGTAGTTGTTTAATTGTTAATTATATGTCTGCAGGCTCAAGATTTGCTGGTGAGGGTTCACGCAACCAATCTTAAAAATCACTCATGTTGTTATATGCAACCAGGTGCACTATGCTGCAGCCTAGGGTTGCAATTGGCTGTAAGTGAATTCTCACGCAACTAATCAGAGGCGGTTACTGGAGATATTCTCCGGTCCTTCTCAATTCACATTCATCCCTGAAGAAGTAGCTTAACGCTACGAAACGTGTAGTATTACGTCATTAACGAACGCATCAGGTAACCCCCTAGGCTACATTACAGCGTGCTGCTGAACACGGGCTAATTCTGTTCCCGTTCCTGTCCGTCACTTCGTGGCCGTCTGCGGTATACACACTGAGCAGTTGACGGCTAGCAGTGCGCTATTACACGAGCCTGAAGGGTTTACTGGTACGCCTTACTCTGGCTAGCTGATCGCAATATATGTGACAATTATAGAGTTCTTGTATACGATTCTGACCAGCATTGTCTCCAGAGACTATACTCCACACATTCGGTGCCTAAAAGGGAGACCAATTCCTATCCAGAGACTCTGGACTTTTTTCACCATCTGAGTTCATAACTCCTGGAGTAGGGCGACAGAGGGGACGGGTTCGTCAAGGAGGACTGATAGTGCTACGCTTGGAGCAGCCACCTACCGGAGAGAGAACCACGCGTCCCAGAAGCCATTGATTGAGACCATCAGAGGGTGCAGAACTGAGACTGTTCCTGATATATCCTGGTGTCTGTTAACCCATGACCTAATACATGGAATTGCTTGTAATATCTTATTTGATGTACGCAGAATTATTATCTTTTATAATATAATTTATTTATAACATACTTCACCATATGTGTGGTGCGCTGTTTTTTCTTGTTTTCAAAGTCAGAATAATATATATTTTTAAATAACCACAAAACCTGGGGTTGCTGCTATTAAGTACAATCATTTATGAATCAGTAGAGTGAGATTTTTTTGCTTTTGGATGAAGCTTGGGTTTGTACTTGCGATGGGCTATGCTTTCATACAATGTATTTAGGAAAAAATTTGAATTTGTGTCGACTTTGTACCTTTTAGGCATAAAAATATAAAGGCTATACTGTGGGGTAGAAATTTCCTGCTATATGTTAATGAACAGAAGAGCAATAAACCAAATCAAAATTTCAGCCAGTGTGATTCTACTTTAAAATGCTTTTGTTCCATTTTCTTTAAGAAGTCTAACAGTGTATAAATTAACCGTTGTTATACGTTATGCCATGATCATTTCCCAAGAAAGAGGTGAGGAGAAAAATGTTTACACCTAATATGTAAAATTTATTTTAAAATATTAGAGGGGGTTTACCCATCGTATGTGAAAATGCTGGACAGTAATCCAGTATGATGGTAATACCAGGAAAATAAAAATGAAGTGACCATAAGCCGATAAGGCAGTATAGTTTATTATTGTGATGCGATCAATTGGCCGTGAGAGAGCTCCACCTACTGGTCCCCTTTGGATGTGTCCTGTTGTTCTCTTTGAGGATTCCTTTACCCAGAAGATCACATTGCCTTGTGTGTCCTCTTCATCCCTTCCCCACCCCATCTCAGATGTTCAGGGAGTGAGGGTGTTTTATTAGAGTATTTCAAATTTAAATTTTAAAAACACAATTTGTAATAAATGTTAATAGTTCATCTTCAAATTTTTTTAATGTTATGGATAAAAAAAAATCTTTAATTTTATTGTGTATATATCGCAGTAGCTCTTTATCGTAATAACTTCCAAATTATTGCAAACTAGCCTCCTCTCTCCACCTGTAAGACACATCCTGAAACACACCTCTTTAACCAAGCATATGTATAGATCTATGGCTGATACTATACATTTCATACATCGACCGTGGCCCATTGCAGACGCACTTACCAGAACACCCTCCTTCTGTCTCTGTACATTCTTTCTACTTACTACTTCGATTGTAAGCTCTTCGGGGCAGGGACATCTTTTCCTAATGTTACTTTTATGTATGAAGCACTTATTCCCTTTGTGTTACATTATTATGTCTTGTGTATTACTGCTGGGAAGCTCTATGTATGTGGTTGGCGCTATATAAATGAAGACATACATAATTTCTTAATTGTAGGTTTTTTTCTTAATTGTAGGTTTTTTTCTTGTTCTTGCCTAGCCCTAGTTTATAACTATACATGGATGCATATATTCAATCTTAAGTACTGTTATGACATGCATACACCTTTTTGTTTTTAGACCTATGTGAAAAGCCAGGACAAAGCTTTTGCTGCAGCCACAATTCAAGCAATAGGGAGATGTGCAACCAATATCTCAGCTGTGACTGACACCTGTCTGAATGGACTTGTGTGCTTACTTTCAAACAGAGATGGTAAGTTAAACTGCATTGTGACATTGTTCATTTCTCGCACGTCAAGAATTTCACCATTACCATGGCATGTACAAAAAACAAACACTGTGCCATTTTGTATTTTTTTGCGTTAAATGAAATGCCAGGGGACTGCGCGAGGCGTATGCAACCTCTACTTACCCGAGGTTCAGCCGGCTTGTGACGCGTGGCCATGGCAACGCACTGTCAAGTGACGCCGCAGGTCACGTGACGTCACACGACCCCACAGCGTCATTTGATGCTGCGTGAAGTAAGGGGAGGGAGCAAGGCGGGGGGGAGGGAGGAGGGGGCGCAGCAAAATAAGTTTGCGCGCCCCTGCTCTAGATAAAGGCAATGTGGACAATATTTGTAGTATTCATTTGTTTAAAGCAGCCTGCAGAGGGTGCTGAAAGCAGGCAAATGATGATCTGTTGGAAAATATCCCCTGCATTAATCTTGCAGTTGAAAAGTAAAATTGTATTTAAAGTAAAACATTTATTTAATATTGTACATCCAGGCAATAGTTATTTTGTTTTCAACAGCATACAGTAGCAGTGTTTTTTTTTTTTGTTTTTTTTTTTTTATAACAAATCTCAGCATTCGGCTCAATCTCAACTGACTTTAGTCTAACACAATTGGAAGCAAAAAATGTAGAGCAGATATCAGCGCAACAAAGTACAACACATCTATGTCTTTGTGTTTGCATAGTTACTAGCTAAAATGTTTAGAACAATAAAGATAGCTATTATTCCTAAATCATGATAACTGAGAAGCAAATAATGTTACATGTACATAACCCCCCTGATGCAGGAACCACATTTATTTTTGTCAGTTCGGTAACGAGGAAAGGTGGATCAGAGAGTATTTTATCTTCTGCTGCTCTGTTTTTGGTTGGTTTGAGTTGTTCATTATTATCGGTATAAAAGGAGACTGCCCTAACCCATCAATGCTCTCTCTGTCCTCTCTTTATTTTTTATAGCACTAGAGCTTGTTGTACTTATTGAAATTAAGTAACAACAAATTAGACGTGTGGGGAATTAAGAGCCCACTAAAATAAATATTATTGTGGTAAGGGTGCAGTTAATATGGATACTGCTCTTATACCTTTATAGAGCCCTGTAAAAGAAAAGTAAAAAATCGGTATACTGCGTTCCTGCGCCATCCTGTATGTATTTACGGAAACAAACTTGATTTAAATGACTACAGAAAGCACTTTAATTCTGATAATCAAAATATATATATTTTTTGTTTTAATGTTTTCCCTGTATTGCTACCTTTACGCTGCCCCAATACCAGACTCTTCCTTCTCTTTTGCTTATGATTGAGGAAAAGGAGGCACTATACAAATACAATATATATCAAATCATTTTTTTCATTTCCAAATGATTTGTTTTACATACAGTACGTGTGACTGTTCTAAATATCAGGGAGGGTTTTCTTTATCAAACCAGGAAGCGTACTTCTCAAAATATATATTTGCCAAAAAAGCCACTCGTTTACTTTTTGACTTTTTTGGAGCACACGCGTTCATTAGGCTGCGCTTATAGTGCCGGTGACGTCAGGCTGCGGTCGCTGGAAAAATGAAATTGAGATGACTTCCAGCGATCGTGTCCACGCAGTCGCACTTACTATAAGCGCACGCGACGGCGGCAATTAATTTTTTTTTTTTTGCCACGACGTCGCGTCGCTGTCGCCGGCACTGTAAGCGCAGCCTTAAAAATACAGGAATAGTCTTTATTAAAATATGTGATAACAAAAAAGCATCTACTGATGCAATTACATTACATTGTACATGTTTAAGTTTTTTTTCCCAATGATTTATTTGATACATGGAAGACTTTTTTTGTTTTTTTAAGTATGTGTTTTGAAATCTGCCCCCATGATCTTTCTTGCATAAAATGCTATAGCTTATTACTTACCGCTTTCACACGCGGGCAAGGTTTATATTCTACTTTGCTCTGAGAAACATTTGAATAAGAGACATATATGTTTTTAGATGTCAGTTTTCTGAGGTAATTTACGCACCTTGTTCATCCCCTCCACAAGGTGAATTAATACGATAAATAGATATTTCGGACTGATGACTTGTATTTATTAGGATATAGATCAAATACGAATCAGACATAACAGGTAGCTTTTAAATATAATAACTTTTACCTCTCTTTTTTCCACTCTTGCTCTACAGCCAAGTAAAAAGGTATTGCAGCCATTGAAAGAGAAACTGTATTTACCTAAACTTTCCATTGCCCTTTTGTCACTGATTTATTTGTGGCTGCTTGCTGCATCTATGCAGTACTATGGAAAGAGGTATTTGTGCAAATAATATAATGGCGTAACATCAGTTTCCAAAAATGACAAATAGCTAATGATTCACCTGGCTATTTATATTGTATTTAACATTTCATTAACATTGTTCATAGTGTATTTGAGATGTAAAACTGCTAGACAGGATAATACTTTGAGGATGTTTGTAATCTGCATGGGAGTTGCATTAGTTATGAAGTACCGACTAAATATCCCAAATGACGTGTATAGAGCATTACCCGCCTTTGCTTGCCAT
The DNA here is from genome assembly GCF_040206685.1 of Ascaphus truei. NCBI lineage: Eukaryota > Metazoa > Chordata > Amphibia > Anura > Ascaphidae > Ascaphus > Ascaphus truei. The sequence continues at coordinate 85,915,063 of NC_134483.1, forward strand.
CACCCAGTAAATTTGACTTATTACAGGGAGTGACTAAGAGATTAGCCTTTCTGTGTTGCCAAATGTCCTTGTTTCAAGTCATCTTGACACTGTATGGCTTTACAAAAATAAAATGGCTCTAACCCCTCGGAGCCTATTGTCTTGCTTTTTAACTTGAGAGAGAAGCAAGTATCATTTTACAGACACGGTAGAAGATTAAGTCATTGGTTTCATATGTTGTACTAGATCTTCCAAAGCACAAACTGTCAAGATCTCAGGAGCACAACTATAAGTTGTTTATTGAACATTCAAACAAATGCTCTTTTTATTAGACATATCAAATTATTTAGCCCTGAAAGGGATAACTTGAAACTGTTCAAGTTGATGGAATCACTTACTGAAAACAATCTCTGGACGAAGCGGAATAAGTCTGTGAAACGCGTAGACACACTGTGAAAAGCTACAGAGAACACGGTTCATCCAGAGTGCATGCAGGGAAACTGAGTTCCGACATCCAATCATAGTGATGTCGTCAGACTTCAACGCGTACAGAGGAAGGCCGACACCTTCTGCACAGCTGGGTGCCACACCGCTTTCATTGTGCTCTTTATTCTATCTACCAAAGGACTGCAGCTATTGAGGACACAAACACTGCAAAGTGGAGGAAGAGCCCCCCTGCTGCTACATCTGGGCATTTATAGAGCCCAAGCGGAGGGCAGTTACAGACTAGGACAGCAGTCGGATAAGCTACTGAAATAAGGGGACAAAGTGTTTAATTTCATTTTATACACACATTTTTCTATTTTTGATTGACATTAAAAGTATTTTAATTTCATTAGTGTAACTTGCCTTTGCGCTTATTATTAAAACATTACTTAAGCCATCTGTCTGAGGTGACAGAGGTTCCCTCTATAAAGAAGCTGCAGAGACACCAGAAAATTACATGACTTCATTTTATTACTTCATGGATTTGAATTTCTAATATATCAATTGAGATTATTATACTCTGTTACCCCACAGAAGCGCAACCCATATCTCCTCTCTGTATAGATTCTCTCTCTCCCTCTCTCCCTCCTCCCCTCCCCCCTCTGTATATTTCCCCCCCCCAGATTTAGACATTGATAATTGTAAAATTACCTTATCAAATCCAAGACCACAACTCATACATTGACAGATTCACCCTGCCTTTAGAATTCAAAGTAAGAAAATACGTCCGCATTTCTTTCCAGAATAACAAGAAACCATAATGCATGCGGCAAGTATGTAGTGATTGTAATATTTTCTTATACTGTGATTGAGGAGATCTGCTTTTAACAGAGCATCCTAGCAGACTCAAGTGCAGTGACTAAAAAAACTAAAAATAAACAAGAACTTGTTTCGATGCAGATACTCTGAATGATGGTCATAGTTCCCTAATATTTTATTTATGCTTCTATCATTTCAGAAGGGGTAGTTGCGGAAAGTGTGGTTGTCATTAAAAAACTTCTTCAAACCCAGCCAACTCTCTACATTGACATCATTAAACCTATGGCCAAGCTCCTTGACAACATTACCGTAAGTATTATGATGTATGTATGTATTTCCCTTTTAGCTGTTTAATTGTTATGGATAAATATTGTAATCCTGCAATGGTTCTTAAAGAGGCGATCCTTGCATGGAACATACATAGTTTGTTAATATCCTTTTCATATAAACGTTGAAATATGTTTAGTATAGTAAATCTGCTGTTACAGTATTTTAAGAGATGTAGTTAAAAGCAAAATAAAAAGGTTAGTGTATCCTACGTACATCAGAATTTTTCTATTTAAAGATGGAGGGGCTTATTCTAGGTGAGCCACAGCGGCCGATCAGGCTATTTTCAGCCAGAATTCCCCATTGAAGTCACTGGGGAATTTTGCCTGAAAACGGTCTCATCAGACACACTTTCAGATAGTGAATAAACCCCTTAGTGCATACAATAGTTATTTCCCAGGAGAAATAAATAAATAGAAGAGACCGGTGCATAAAAAGTAGAAAAACGGGGTCTTTTTCTCTCTAACTTTTCGGAAGGGATTACACCTTTTATTAAAGCAGCAGTTGTTCCTTAAAAACCATGTAACCTTTTTTGCTGCTAATCACAGGATGCACTCCTAGTGTAAGCCTTTATTAAAAAAAATAATAAAATCAACTCTTGTGAATCTAAACAGTGGTGGTCTTTGGTTAATAAAAGGCAATATGAAGTAAGACACTTGATGGGCCTACCTGTATTCTGTGGTTTGTGCCTCAATACCTTATGGTGGTGTGTTGGTGGCCATATCATTCATGGCAATCAGTAGTCACTGGGCAAGTAACAATGTGACTGACATATTGCCTAAAGCAGAGGTGGCCAACTCCAGTCCTCAAGGGCCACCAACAGGTCAGGTTTTCAGGTTTTCTGATTGAGCCACCTGTGCTGATGCAGGGATATCCTGAAACCTGACCTGTTGGTGGCCCTTTAGGATTGGAGTTGTCCACCTCTGACCTAAAGTGTTATGTTAAATGTGCACATATTCTTGATGATCATCGTGTGTGTCTGTGTGTGTGTGTGTGTGTGTGTGTGTGTGTGTGTGTGTCTGGGTGTGTGTGTGTACACTTTCCTTTCAGTAAATGTGCATGCAGTTAATTCTGCACTTCATAGGAGAGATTATCTGTCTTAATGTTGATCATTAAAGTCGGGTTGTTCTTTTGATGGTCTATAACTGCTTTATGATTCATTCTTCCACTGACTTAAATTGTTGAATTAGTATTGTTTTTGTTTTCATTATCTCACGTTCCCATGATGACATGTGTATTCAAAATGAATAACATTTTTTTTAATGTTGTTATGACACAGATTCATGATGCAAAACCGGAATCCATTTTTCTAATAAGATATGCAAGACTGTGGTTTTTAAAGCGGGAATCTTTGCTGCTCGTTTTTTTTTTTATTGATTAAAAAAAAAAAAAAAACAGGATTAAAACAAGGGATCAGGGGGGTTTGCCTGAGCTGAGCAGCACTATTTTAAGCTTTGGATATTCACCAGTTTCCGAAATACGGAATGGTACATTTACCAGTGTGGATACCTCCTCAAGGGGAAATAAAATGGCCGTTGCTAGGTAAAAGAAATCTAACATCTTTGTGGACGGCTATTTAAACCCACTGCTTTTACACGAGTAACTTCACTGGTATGCATCTCTGGAATGTGAGCCTCCATAGAGCTGAAAATAATGGGGTCCAATGCAGCTGAAAAAAGTGCTGGTTATCTCTGGGGGCCCCTTTATTTTGAATCCTATTAAAAAAAAAAAAAAAAAAAAACTTTTTTTTTTTTAGTAAAAAGGCCGGATTGCTGCTTTAATAACCTCCAATATATTGGGTCTCATCTCTTATTTGAGACGTTTTAAAATGATTTGCCTGTGTGTCTCTTGGATTCATATTGTTCACAGACGCTTTAAATGTGGGATTGTTTTGATTTTTGTTTGGTAGAGTGTGCATAGGGTACAGATTTCTTTTAGTTAACTGAGAAATTCATCATAAGTTTTTTTTATTTTGATAGATATGAGGTTTAGAAGAACGTAACTTTCTTGTAGTCTGTGTTAATGGCCCAAGGGGTGTTATTCATTAAACTGCAATAGTGCTGTTTAGGCCAATATTGCACTGAAACTCATTGATTTCAATTGATGTTTATGTGTGGTGGTTCCCCAGTAACTCCCCCAAGAATGCAAAACTAGTGTTCCCTCTACCAAGGAAGCCCGCAGCTGATGAGAGTAGCTCTCTGCTGGGGCTTCCTGTGCCGCCTTTGAACAGCATTTTGATTTTGCTGCTTTTTAATTAAACGGACAAGTTTTAGAAGGCTCCACAAAGGAGCTACAGAGGCCACCACTGAACAAAGACTCAGATTAAAATACTTCAGATATATCTTTAAACGTACATTTGACAAATGCAACCAACTAATATGCTGCTTGGTCTCAACTTTTAAGGGAATTGAAGGTGTTTATATGAAGCGCTATGTACACTAATGGCGCTATATAAATAAAAACATACATACAATTTGGATATGAAATGTCGTCTGGGAATAGAAAATGTTTATACATTGTCAGAATGTAATTCAAAGGACTTAGTTTTAATGTGCAGCTGCCCCCTCTAAATACAGATATGGAACCCATGAAGTTGTGAGATACCCAGTGGGCATCAAGCAGTAAATATGGCAAGACCTGGGTTATAGGTTGATTTGTAGTTACCAGAAATGTCCCATCTAGCTAATGGCAGTGAAATATGTATTGTAAAAAATAAGCATTTTAAAAATCCTTTTATCAATGTTATGTTTGCTTTGGCTATTGTAGTGGGGACAACCAACTCAGGTGATGGTACGTTCCTCATCTCCTTTAGTGCATGAGGCCTGGAACCTGTTCAGCGCAGAAAGGCTTAAGCTATTTCCTTATTTGTAAAATGGTGTCACGGGAAGAGTGGAAAGGGGGTTCCATTAGTACAGTATAATGATGTAGATGTGACCAAACATGTAATGTCATTGGACAGTAACAGATTGAATGAATTAGATGTCCATGTATGCTGTGCAATGTGTTGCAGGCCCAGAAACTAAAGGAACAATAGGAAAACTTGTTTTGACCCTGTAGACTACAATGGGGGAAATGTTCACTTTATTATTGGTGATTTCGTTTATTTAAATTACTTGCAGGTTGTGATAATTTTGTAATAAACCAACATGAACATTCTTCATAGGATGCGCTAGGAGACTTTACACGTATATTTGAAATACATACTGAACAAGAGACGTCGGGTTCTCTAATGCTGTTTTACAGCTACATCTTAAAGTCGAACGAACATTTTTTTTGTTTGCAGCATTTAAAAGCATATAAGCGGGTTTTGCCCAAGAGCCACACCCCTATGTGTTTCGTGACCTGAGGTGACTTCTCACTTACTGGTTTGACTCACAAATCCATTGCATCCTTACTGTATATAACACAACAATCACGAATGCCTATTACCATAATAATTGCATATGTTGTACAAACATTGTTTTTGAGCAGTTTTATTTGCAAACAGAGTTTACAGTTAGTGTATATAATATAATAAGGGGAGGAGTGGCTCAGTGAGTAAAGACACTGACTGGCACTGAGAGTTTGAAGCAGGGGAGCCTGGTTCATTTCCCGGTGTCAGCTCCTTGTGACCTTGGGCAAGTCACTTTATCTCCCTGTGCCTCAGGCACCAACAAATAGATTGTAAGCTCAACAGGGACCTGTACCTGCAAAATGTCTCTGTAAAGCGCTGCGTACAACTAGCAGCGCTATACAAGAACATGCTATTATTATTATTATATACATATGCCCAATTGTATCGGTCTTAATGTTTCCTAATTAGCAAATAGACGAGGTAACAAATGTGCAAAAAAGAGCTACATTTTATAGAGGTCCTATAAGAAGAAAAGTGCTAAAGAATGATTATCTGTGTGTGTGTGTGTGTGTCTATATTATATATTAATGGCTTTGATTTCAAATGTATAAATCATATCTTCAGGGTACTGTCATGAGACCTCAAATATGTGTGTGCTTTTCAGGGTTATGCTAAAGAAAAGTTTTAATGTTAAGCATAGGATTACATGTAAATACTGTATAGATCTCAATATGTGGGTTAAGACCTATAAAAATAAATGAATCATTACACATTTTGGAGCAATATGTAGGAAAGATCTCAGATTCTCTTGGAAGCACTTTAGGCCATGTATGATGGTTTAAAACAAAATGTTCCATTATGGGTATTGATCATATATCTCTTAATATGAGATGTCGTATGCAATTAATACATTTGGTGGGGTGTGAAGCCTTTTTGATTGTTATACTTAATACACAGGATTCTAAATGTACAAAGTATACATTTGAGCGAGATATATGTTTTAAACCAGATTTTATGTAAATTATACTTGATACAGTATATTGTATTTCTTTAGCACTTTTTTTAGTTAGGTGGTTTATTATATCTTTGAGATTTAGTAGTTGTGCACATTTGTTGCACTTCGGAGACAATCAATGAATTATCCATAGTTTATTGCCTTGTGCATTTCCTAATTAAGATCTGTTTTAGAAAGATATACAGAACATTAAATATGTCCAATTTTATATCGGCTGTTTGCATATATTGCATTAATTATGTTTTTGAGTAGTCTTTGTTTACAATTGTTGTAATGTTTGGAAGTTGTCCCAGATGAAGTGACGTCAGGTCACGAAATGCATAGGGGTGGGTCTTTAAGCTTCTCACTGCCTATCACTCTGAGGGTAGTGCATGCATAGATGCTTTTTAAATGCTAAAATAAAGAAATCCTTTTTTTACTTTGACTTTTGGATGTTTCCCATTGGTCAGTGGTTGAAATGGTTTAAAAGAAGTAGTGATTGTGAGACTTTTGTTAAACATTGGGGAAAAGCTTTTTTGACTATTTTAGTAAGATGTATACCATATTTATATTGGAAAGAAAAAAGGGAGGGGCTTCTTAAAATAAAGCCACCTTATTTTAAATAAAAAGTGAAACAATGGGTAAAACCTAGTACCGTCGCACCTTGGCCACTGCTTACAGACTAACTTGATTTGCCACCTACCAGATATGTCTCTGGTGAAGATGTAAGGAGACCAGAGTTTGTTAGATTATGGCTGCACATGTCCTCGTATAGGCTGCGGACATGGTGCTGCAGCCCGTGCAGAGGTGCACGGAGGCTGAGGGAAAGCGGGTGTTTTCCCTGGCCATAGTACTCGGGCCGTGGGGGGGCGTTCCGAGTGACGTCATGGAGCTGAGGAGAACCGCTCACGTGACCGCCCTGTCGTGCGAGAAATCAGTTTTAACTGATTTCACCTGCCTCCGCCCGCATGCCACATGTATGCGAACACTGCCTTAAGGCAGTCTGTTCGCGCGTTCGCTCGTCCGCGCGGTCTGAGATACCATGGACGCAGCCATAGAGCCTTGCGTGTGAGCCATGCTACATGCTGTGGCAGGTGACCCCTGTGTGTCGCTTCATTCTGCTTATTGTGCACACTCCTAGGAAGTCCTCCACAATCCTTATTGAAAAGAGCTGTGGGTATAGGTAATATCCTGCGTGATAAGTGTATGAGGACTAACTGATAACCCATTATTATTGTTTCAGTAGAGTTTCTTTTTTCGTTTGACTTTAAAAGAAATATTAACTAACTTGTAATATTGTCTTTGTTCAGAGACACAGTATATCATCCCCTGCAAACTGTGAGGACTATAAACACCGATTTTTATAAAGCCGTAGCAGTTTATTTACATAGTTCAATGTATGTGTATTTTTGTTTATATTATAGATTACATAGCTCATTGTACAGTAAGTGCCCTACCCTGAAGAGTAATCAAATGAATTATGCCTAAACATGAGTTACCAATAGCTAGTGCCACTACAGAAATAATCAAGCCTCATTGATTAATACTGTTGTGGTTGTTGCATCTGATGGACACCACTTCCTGGGTGCATTTATCTGAGACATGAATATCTCAGTTGATTTGAAATGTAAAATTAAACTTTACATTTGTTTCACATTTTTGGTTGTATTGTGTGTACATATGCATGTAGACATGTTAGTGTATTAGTATGGGAGTAATAATTGCACAATTCAAGTGTGTTGTTATACACTCAATGCTTGAGAGCAAAATATAATTAAACTCCCTAATTACACATCATGAAGTGTTGTTGCACTTAACATGTTGAATAACCCTTTAGTGGAAAAGGCAAATAAAGAACAGCACGGAGGTTGATGCTATAATGTATGCATTTATGACTTTCATAAAGATGTCTAGATGAACACTTCAACTGAGTTCAGTGGAGTAGCTCTTTAGTATTCTATACAGTACTTATTGCAGAAACAGGCCAGCAGAGCGGATGGAGCGGTTCCGTCTGCCTTTGATTTGTGGTTGAAAGAGAGAATCATGTACTGAAAATGTCCAAATTCCATGTAAAAGGCGTGAAGAAATTCAGTCGGTTGATTTTTTAAATAGAATTTTGTGTTTTTAATTTCAAATACCACTGATCCTGATTTGACTATTAAATAACGACTTAAAAAACTTATGGGTTAAAGAGACAAGATTGAAAATCGGAGTTAGCGTTTCTTTAAATATAATTTCTAAGATGAATGTGATACAGTACCTATTTTTCTTGTATTTTGCTTATTCAAGGCTGTATGAGTATCTACGATAGAAGATGAAGTACTATACTTGAAACTGATATACTATATCTGGGATTTTCAACCTTTTACATACCACAGAATCTTTTTAAAATGTCTTCTGATGCTAGAAAGTCGCATACATTTATAATACCAAACATAATTGTTAAATAATATTACTCATTACAATATAATGTTTTATTACTTTGTGTATTGTTTAGTTGGCTAATCTTGTTTGAAATAATATATAGAAAGCCAGGCTTTAAATTATTCTATAATATGTACACAAAGAGTAAGGGGTTAAATGCTCCCCTAGCAATGCTCACTGGGAGTGTCCACATTTATAGCACAGACATAATAGCCTTTGAAGTCTTATATTCCTTCCCAGAAAAAGACAGCATAATAAGTCTAGACCTCCATTATCCACATAAGTCAATGTCAATGATGTCACAAATCGTGTCTAATCATAACCATTCCTGATAGACTTCCACTAGCCTTGATAGGTAAATCTTGTGTGGTTGTCAGTGGTTTGGGTTGCTGTGTGAACACTGTGACACTTGGAGTAGCTGAATAATAAAAGTTACTCACTTGGTTGATACTCTGGAGATCTACGTGCTGTCGGCGTGCTCCTACCAGAGAGGGTGAACAAAATACAGGAAATCGTAGGTGGCGGTGCAGCTGCCTTGGAAAGAACTATGACCAGAATTTGCAGTGAAAACAAAGTGCAAGAATTTATTGGCACATATGGAAGCAGCAAAAAAGTCCTCTTACGCGTGGTTAACCACGCGAAAAGCGCGAGAGGACTTTTTTGCTGCTTCCATATGTACCAATAAATTTTTGTACTTAGTTTTCACTGCAAATTCTGGTCATAGTTCTTTCCAAGGCAGCTGCACCGCCACCTACGATTTCCTATACTATGTAAAGCCTCTGATTTTTTAGATGATCCAAGCCCAGTCTTCATGGGATGCCAACAGACGGTGTTTTCATGGCAGCACATACACCCCTGTCCATTAACTAGTTGCCTTAGTGATAATTGTGTTATTTCAAGAAATGTTGAAAACTGGGCCCTTAAACTGAGCTTGGACCGCCCTCATTTTTTTTCTGCTAAACCTTTTTATCCTGTTGAGTGATTTTTTTTTTTTTTTTTTTTTTAATAATCTCATATTTATTTTTTAGTCTTACGGGAATATACAAATATGGTTATTAATTCTTTCTTAGGGAAATACATTTTGGTTGCCTTAAATGGCAGCAACAACATACGGTAGATTGTCAGATCTGGGCAGGGACTGTCTGTAAAAATCCTATCTGCTGCGTACCGCGCACTGTAATTGTGAAGCGCTTTGAGTCCCACTGGTAGAAAAGAGCTATATAATATAGTTATTATTTTTACTATTATTATTAAACGTCCATTACAAGGAAAAAATCTGTTAAAAAAAGGGCACCGTTGTTCCTGGTAACTAGCACTACAAATGCTACACCAGATCTGTACTTTATTCCCAGTCTTCCTACTCAACCAGTGTGTCCCACACAATACCATTAGATGGAACTTGTCTTCCCTCCTAGCAACAAGCTACCTGTTTGTATATTAACAAATGTTTGATGGCAGAGAATTTCAGGAGATCAAGCTATTCTAAAAGTAATGCATGAATACTTTTATGTGCGTTTCGTACGTCTTAGGCCGCGCTTAGAGTCCTTGCTACAGCGACGTGACGGCGTGACATCATCCGTTGCCATTGTAGCAGCGATTTTTTTTCTTGGTGTCAGACGAGATGGAGACCGGGGTGCGTGGTGAGGGCGTGGCCGTGAGTGGTTCGCCCTCATTGGCTGAACCGCTCCAGTGGCCACTGACGTCCTGGTGCGGTCGCTGAAAAATAAATTTTCATTGACTTCCAGCGATCGCGACCCCCTGCCTTTGACGCCCCCCCCTGCCTTTGAGGCCCCCCCCTGCCTTTGAGGCCCCCCTGCCTTTGAGGACCCCCCCTGCCTTTGAGGCCCCCCCCGCCTTTGAGGCCCCCCCGCCTTTGAGGCCCCCCCCGCCTTTGAGGCCCCCCCCGCCTTTCTTTGACCCCCCCTGCTTTTCACGCCCCCCCCCCCTCCCTGCCTCCGGGCAACGCCGGGTATATCAGCTAGTACTTTATAAAATTAGGATTAAAGAGGCGGGTCAGATTTACATACAAGTTTTGCACCATTTTAACAAAGCTATTTCATTGTGATGATGCTGTGAATATATTATGAGCGATGTACAGTATACTGTAACTAAAGCTCCTAATTTATGTAAAAATATATGTTCTTTTCTGACAAGTAAATAGCTATACTGTATCTAGACTTGGCTTATTTCAACCTCAGATGTTAGAGAAGAACATACCTTTCAATTACTGCTTTCTTCTGCCCTGCTCATGCAGTCATCGGTCTTTCTTGCATTACTTTCAAAACTGTACACAGGAAGTTTTGTTATAAAACAAGGTTAAAAAGATAGTTTAACCTATTTCAATCAAAGCAACTGTACAAGACTAGCATTTTAAAGGAGCTACCCGTACACCATGGTGGTTAGGATTTGCAAAGCACCACACTGGCTCAAAGTGCTGCCCATATGACCATATGTATGAATGTTTTTTATTTTAATGCCAACCATGCTACCCATAAAACGTTACAATGCAAGGTGCTGTAACAAAAGTGCTTCAGACATAAAATCACACAATAAGAAAAGCAATCATTGCCCTTTGAACATTCTAAATAACAAAAAAATACAAATAACACTATAAAGTTCTCTGAACATGTCAAAGTATAATTACTATGTTAACATCATTAAATAATATAGAATGATTAACAAAATGTTAGTGTGGTGAGCTAATTTATATTGCTTGCAATATCTTTTTATGGTAAGTGTTGTCATCTGGAAAGAATTGATGGTGTGTGCGCGTCATGTATAAATATTTTCTTTATCTTAAATATTGTGCCAAAAGAAGACGGATTTGGACATGTTCGGTGTTTTTTTTTTTTGTTGTTGTTTATACATAATCTCCTCAATTGTATAGGGTGCACATGTATATCTAAATTCAAACCCATTTATTTTAAATTTCCCATGCCAATGTAAAGGGGGAAAAAAAAAAACTGTTGACTGAATGTGCCACTTTAAGTGGGGCCAGGTGGTAAGCACCAATTTCTCTGCATCCTTTTTAAATGTAATAATTGTATTTATTTCTACTGTAACTTTAATTGAAAAACTCTTCATATTGACTTTTGATCAAGTAATTAGGCTTCTTACAATAATGGACAAATAAAGGGTTAAAATGTTAAAGTAGGGTTGAGCAATTAACAGGCACACTCCATTAAGAGCTGTTGTCTGTAAGCAATTATATGCTAATTGTGTTGCTTGCGTTATTCATCAAACCAATATGTTAAGTGTTTGGGTTTTCGCAAATGGGAAATGCATAGACATAGAGATCCTAATGGATTTTCCTGAACAATTCCAAGATGTAAGCATTGTAAAAATAGTGTGAAACCTGCTTAAAGTGGTCTTCAGTTTAATGACGTGTACCACTTACAGTACCACTGACAAACTGGTAACTTTTAAGGATAGCGGGTTTTTATTCCAATTTTGTGCAATATTCCACTGTTCTTTGTCTTTCTTTCCATCGAAGTAAAGCCACGTGTACATACTAAACCACATAGAAGTAAAGCTATAGCAGCATATCAATGTGCATTTGTAGAACTTGCATTTTGACAGCCGTATTGTTTATTTATAAAGCGCCAACATATTCCGCAGCGCGGTACAATGGGGGAGCAGAATTGGAGCCATTGCATTAACGAAGTGCTATACAAAATGAGCACAAACAGATGGGTAATGAGGACCCTTCACGTGAGAGCTTATAGTCTAGCAGGTTGTAAGAGAGCAGTAGAGTAGTTTTCTTGTTTGGTGAAAATTTGCTGTAAATAAATGATGTGCTTGTTCTTAATTGTAATTTTCTAGAAATTGCTATATATATTACATGTGTAATCACTCCTTGCCCGGCCCAATCGAGTGTTATTTGGAGGCAGTGTTAATAGGTGCAGGTGGTTACTTTTCTCAGGGTGTTGGCATCAGGGCAGGATGGTGTTGGTTGGAATAAAGGGTGCCAGGAACTTTTGCCAGACAAACTATTTTCTTTATTTTACATTTTTGACATTATACACTCTTCTTCAATGGGTGCTCAGGAAGCATCCCACAGAGGCACATGGCTTGTCACCTTATTCACTCTTGGAAACTTGTCAATCCCTTGCTAATGATCTGAGGCTTGCCAGCAGTCCACCGGGACTCTTTCTAGACCTGCACCATCCTCAATGATATCCATCCTGTCATTGTGCATGGCTCTAGCAGTCCCTACCTTGGCTGCCAGGGTGCTGTAAGGACCTGTCTTTAGGCAAGTTCAGTCTGACACCCATAAGCCCTACACCCTGGCATGGGTGTCACGCACAACCCCTAAATTAGAGTAAGATCCACCTAACCCTATATTGTGTGGCCCTGTATAAATAAGACACTATCCCTTACTATACTGTAAAACAACAAAAAGTGACTCCTACTAAACATAGTTTAGGTGCACATGTAATTGACACAGACTATACACGAAGCCCCTCTTTCTCCTCCCAGGAACCTAGGGGCCTAGAAGCTTCTGCAGCTCTATTTATACCCTTCTTTTATGTCACCACCCCCTGGATACAGTGGGTGGTTGTTTGATAAGTATTTCTGACCCAGATGGCAGTCTTAACATCTTACAGAAGGTGGGTGGAGCAGTGGTGGAACGTCTCCTTAAGAGGCCCCTGGGAAATGTCATGATGTCGCTGCGTCACATCTCTGTGCGTCACCAAGTCATGTCACCATGATGACGCAGTGTCACATGACGCCGCAACGTAATAATGGGCTGCTTTGTTACAGAGCCAAACCGTCTCATTGCTGTGGGAAAGAGCGTGGGGCCTCTATAACCGGGGAGGTAATAGAGCCTGGAGTGAGTGTCCCAAAACTTCGACCCCCCCTCCCCCCCCACACCTCTAAGCTGGGGCCCCCAGGATGTGCCCCGGCATTCCGCCCCTCCACCCCCTGAGCTGGGGCCCCCAGGATGTGTGCAGGCATTCCGGGCGTAGTTACGCCAATGGAATGTATGAAAATTCAATCCCGTGTTACCTGCCATTCAAGTCAGTAACAGTCGAGCTAAGGTACTACTTAACAAAGCCTAGTGAATCCCGGTCTTTATATTGTGTATTGGATTATGTTTTTACACTTGCTATATTTAGACTTATTGGCAGCATCGTGATCCCACATTAATTGCAGTTTACCTTATATCCCCCTTTAATTGGAATTGCTAGAAAAAACGTTGGCTGTTAAAATGGTAAAAAATAAATAAAATTAAGTATGCTTTTAACCTTGGTCACGTTTGTGGCTAAATGTTGAAGAGCTTTTGTTTTAATAGCCGTGAGAGTGTACGCAGTGTTGTACATAGACATTTGCAGGCACAATGAGTCTGCGCCGTGGAGCTTACAATCAATGTTTTTGGTGCCTGAGACACAAGGAAATAGTGACTTGCTCAAGCTCACAAGGAGCCAACACAGGGATTTAAACCAGGCTCCCCTTCTTCAAACACACAGTGTCATTGTTTTCAGAATCGGTACCTTTAATCACGTCGTCACTCCTTCAGCTTTCCATCAAAGGCGTAGTATGAGGACAATTTAGAAAAAATAAAGTATGTATTTGCGAACAGGTTATTGTAAAAGTTGCTATAGTTTTGCTTCAGTCTTTGACTTTAATAGTTGCCTGCTGAATTTCAGTGCATGAATGCTCGCTCCAGGGCTTGGGTCTTGGATTTGTTATATTAATGTTGTTATAAATTTTACTTGTGCTAAGCTGATGAGATGTCATTTTCAGTGATGAGGTGCCTAATGGACCCTGGATTCAAAAAGAAAAAACCCTTTATTGCAATGTTTCTCTGAGGTGTCATCCAGTTTGAAATTTACTCACTGTTGTGTAAGATCCTCGGAAGCCATTTAGTACATAGTATAATGGTGAAGCAGCTGAGCAGTCTTGCATTAAGCTTTGCTAGGGTGTTCAGAAAGACAGTCTTCAGTTATTGGTACATTATGCAATGTTTATTGTTGTATTTAAGTAATCCCTGAGAACAGGGCATTACTGGCCAATAATGCCGTGGCTGGAAGAGTTGAAGGCCCGAGACGAACCCGAGGGACTTTAATCCAGCCAGGGCATTATTGGCCAGTAATGCCCTGTTTTGAGGGGATTATTACTATTATAAACTAAATGTAGGCTTTTTCTTAATTTTTTTACTTTACATTTTTCATAAAGATACATTTTTGTAGTCATTGATTTTTTTATCAGCATGATTGTATACATTATTTTGCCTTTACTGCAAGTGTATTAAAAGGAAATTGTACATACAGGTGCAGCCACGAGTGATTGCCTTGGAAAATCTGGGGCAATCTCCCAGTAATGCTGCAACATTTCTGTGACATTTCTGCAGACTAATGACCCATCGGATTAACACAGCGGGGGTCCCTGGCAGTCCCATTCAAACTGACCAGGGATCCCTGCTGTGTTAATCCGATGGGACATTAGTCTTTCTGCAGAAATGTCAGAGAAATGTTGCAGCATTACTGGGAGAATGCCCCAGATTTTTCAAAGCAGTGTTCGGATACTCGTAGCTGCATCTGTACACACACACTGTGTGTGTGTTCCTTAGCAGGTCTTAAAATTAGGTAAATACAACCTCAGATGAACAACACATGACATATTACACTGTGTCATGATTTATTTAACAAAATAAATCCAAAATGGAGAAGCTATGTGTGAAATTGTGTGTGTGTGTGTGTATACACTCACACCTCCCCTCTCTCTATAAACTCAAACACGCTCTGCCGTCACCCCTACACTCTACAGCTCCCCCTGTAAACGTACAAAACTGCAGACACACACACACAAAAACACACACTGCAGCCCTCTTCCACCCTCTACACCCACTGACACACACACATACTGCAGCCCCCCTGTACACACACAAAACACTGCAGACACACACCAATAAAACAGACTGCTGTTCCCTCTACATTCTCAAAACACACACCAGCAGCCCCCTCCCTACACCCAGTGCAGCTCCCTGTAAACCCACACACTGCAGACACACACACAGCACTCTACACCCCTCCTCCACCCACAAAACGCAAACTGAAGAGACACACACTGCAGCCCCCTCCTCTACACCCACAAAACACACACAACAAAACACTTTGTTGACCCCTCTGCTCCCTCAAAACACATACCAACAGAAGACCCACACACCAATAAAACACTCTGCTGGTTCCCTTTTACACCCACAAAACATGCAACAGATACACAAACCTTCCCCTTACTCTCCTGAGTGGAGCTCTCTGCAAGCAGGGTGGGGGAGGAGTCGGTGCCGTGTTGCTGACTCCTGTCTAATCACCTGCCCTGTCTGAAAGCTGATCTCACTCTGTGAATGAGAACTGAAAGCTGATTGGCTGAAAAACTTGGCAGGATGCCAAAAAATCTGGGCCATTTCTGATTGATTGAATAATGCCCGGCATTTAAACCAGAGTGCAGGGATTTCAATAATGCCTGGAATTGACCAGTTTTAGCCTATAATTGTAGATCATGTTTCTCCTTTTCTCTTTCTATATTTTCAATGCGTTGTTTATATTTACACCTTTTACAAAGCTTCCTGCTTCTGATCTTACATTAGGTTAGTAGTAATCGGATTTTGTTTCCTTCACTATATTGCATCTATCCAATATGCTGGGATACTATGACGGGTATCACACCCAGATGTGGTGTTAACTGCCGTTCAAGTCAATGGCAGTTAATGCCGATCGGTGTTTGACTCTTATCAACGCTTGGTGAATCCCAGCCTACAGTATGTTAAAAACAACTTCAATAGGTGCTCGGGGACGTGGCATTTCTGATGAACACCAACAAAGTTGGATTTTGTAAACACCTCTGTGAATTGAAATTTCTAGATCACTTTAAAAGTTGAGGACATAATTTAACAAAATTCTTCAATGGAGTTAAATGGATTTAGTTTCAAGCCTTTTAACGTCAATAGGGATTCCATCAGCTACATTGGTAACATGGAACGAGTTTAAATTTATATCAGAATGAAATCTTTTGAATCTATTTTGGTCAGAACAGGCTCAATTTGAAGAAACTGAAATGTATTACAAAATTGCAGGCCTTGAGACTACCAAACACATTACTCATGTTAAATCCGTTATTAAGAAGTCTAAATTGTAATTTCCCAAATAATGCCACAGCAGCAAATGGCTCATTAAATACAGACTTTGTGATGGATAGCTTTTCTATTAAAAATAATAATAATAAAGCCAGGAAGGTTAAAATGAGCATTATTGCATATTTTAATTGAGTAGAAAAGAAAGGGTTTCATATTTAGTTAAAATATCTGTTCATTTCAGACCTAACTAGAATAACCAAAAGCATTACAGATTTAAACCGGTGTGAAGGTAACACTTATGCAATCTAGTGGGGCTGCATCTCTCTCATACGAAAGATTTATGTGGAATATTAGGTGGTCAGGCCTACTCGCTGCTACGAAATGTAAGGTTAGTCTGTCTTGCCCACACTATTGTATAATGCAGGGTGTGGTTGATTTCCAATTAATAAGTCTTTGTGCCCTTAGATTGTTTTCCCCCCCTCCCCCCAGTGGTTATTACAAGTGACAAACTATGGAGAGACTGCATATAAGAAATGTATGTATTCCTTTTGAAATACAAAGCAAAAATGTGTAAGTCAAACAATCCTGCTTCACAATTGACAATGGTATTTCTCCATATATACTAGGCTGCGTCCATAGTGCAGGATACGGCACGAGCTGCGTAGCTCGCGCCGAAACAAACACTTGGACGCCAATGCATGTGCGAGTGTGCACATGCGCTACGGGGAGCCCGGTGCTTCTCGCTACAAACAAGTTTGTATTTCCCGCGCAATGGCCTGGTCACGTGAGCGGTTAGCCCAATGAGGGCGAACCAGCTCTGTGACGTCATGGCCACACACCCCGACATGCCTCCCGGTTGCCTTGCTTGCAGGACAGGAAATATCTGCTGCTGCAGGCAACCGTGCGCTGCACCGAGGAAAGCAGAAGCTAGCGCGGTGCTCGGGGGGCTACCCGATCCGACCGCGCTATAACAGGGGTCGCAATAATTTTTAAAAAAATGGCCGCCGCACTCTCGATCGGGAGGAGGTGGGAAGAGGTGGCCGGCAGCCCTACACGTCCCCCAGCAGCCCTACACGTCCCCTCACACTTCCCCCAGCAGCCTCACTTCCCCCCCCTGCCAGCCACACTCCGATTCCCTCCCCCTGCCAGCCACTCTCCGATTCCCTCCCCCTGCCAGCCACGCTCCGATTCCCTCCCCCTGCCAGCCACGCTCCGATTCCCTCCCCCTGCCAGCCACGCTCCGATTCCCTCCCCCTGCCAGCCACGCTCCGATTCCCTCCCCCTGCCAGCCACGCTCCGATTCCCTCCCCCTGCCAGCCACGCTCCGATTCCCTCCCCCTGCCAGCCACGCTCCGGTTCCCTCCCCCTGCCAGCCACGCTCCGGTTCCCTCCCCCTGCCAGCCACGCTCCGGTTCCCTCCCCCTGCCAGCCACGCTCCGGTTCCCTCCCCCTGCCAGCCACGCTCCGGTTCCCTCCCCCTGCCAGCCACGCTCCGATTCCCCCCCCCCCACTGCCGGCCACGCTCCGATTCCCTCCCCCCCACTGCCGGCCACGCTCCGATTCCCTCCCCCCCACTGCCAGCCACGCTCCGATTTCCCCCCTGCCAGCCACGCTCCGATTCCCCCCCCTGCCAGCCACGCTACGATTCCCTCCCCCTACCAGCCACGCTACGATTCCCCCCCATGGCCAGCCACGCTCCAATTCCCCCCCCACTGCCAGCCACGCTCCGATTCCCCCCCACACTGCCAGCCACGCTCCGATTCCCTCCCCCCCCCACTGCCGGCCACGCTCCGATTCCCTCCCCCCCCACTGCCAGCCACGCTCCGATTCCCTCCCCCCCACTGCCAGCCACGCTCCGATTTCCCCCCTGCCAGCCACGCTCCGATTTCCCCCTCCCCCTGCCAGCCACGCTCCGATTTCCCCCTCCCCCTGCCAGCCACGCTCCGATTTCCCCCCTCCCCCTGCCATCCACGCTCCGATTCCCCCCTCCCCCCTGCCAGCTACGCTCAGATTCCCCCCCCCCCACCCCACTGCCAGCCACGCTCCGATCCCCCAGCAGCTGACACCAAAGGTAGGGAGGTAGGGGGGCTGTGGTGTTGTGCAGTGTGTTGTGCAGTGAGCAGAGAAAGGGAGCAACTGCCTGCTATTTAAAGCCCAGAAGCAGTTGCTTGCATTTGAGGGCCAGAGAGAGGTGGACTTTCTGCCAGCAGCCATCTTAGGTGGTGCGTGATGGTGACCTGGTCCGTCGTTCATCTTGGTATTCATATGGAACACTTATAGTATCCCCCCTTTCAGGGTCTAACTGCAGGGTGACCATACCCCGGTTTATCTGGATGTCTACAGTGAAACACTTTTGACCAGGGTTGGAGTGGGAAGATGCCGAGTCTTAACCCAAGGGTACGGGGATGGTAACTCAATGCTGGGAAGGGAGAACAGCCCAGGGAGTTATGCGATTGGCAGAGTTTGCCCGCAACTGCCTGTGGTAAGAGCTCTATCAAATCACTGTCATTCATTGACGTAACACCCGGGTTATTGTTCCAGGGATTGGGTGGTGCGTTCAGTTTACATATTACATTGTGGATGGTATGCAGTCGAAAAATGAAGATCGATCCCAAATTACCTGCAGAACAACTTCCAACATTTAGATATGAATTGAGACCCCCTGTCCAAGACAACCAGTAATCGCAGACCATCCAGATGAAATACCTCCTTGGTGACTGACTGTGAGTTCTGATGAAGAGGGAAGTTTCTTTAAGGGCACAAAATGGGTCCATTTCGAGAAGTGGTCGATGACGAGAATAGTTGTCATACCGTGAGAGGGAGAAAGCTCCGCAATGATGTCCATGGATAGGTGCATACAAGGACTTGAGGATATTGGTAACTGCTGCATAAGCCCACAAGGCAGCCTTCGAGGAACCTTAGCTCAGGCACATTACACTGCAAGCAGAGACACAGTCCTGCACCTCTGGTTTTTAATTCTAGCCACCAAAAAGTCCTCTCGAGGAGCTGAAGTTTTTTCTGGACTCTTTGGTGGCCTGCGAGTTTGGATTTATGTCCCCATCGTAGAACCTGCTGCCAAAGAGAAGGGGGAACGAAGAGCTTGGATGGGGGAATTTAGAGTCCAGCAGGCAACTTGGCCTGGGTTTTCTGAAAGCGTCGGAGCATGGTAAACACGATCTTAGATGGGGGAATGATGGGACCTTTGTCTGTAGAGTCTGTGGAGAACTGGCTGGATAAGGCATCAGCCTGCACATTCTTGGATCCTGGGTGGTAGCAGATGACATAAATAATGTGACTTAAAAATAGTGCCCATCTTGTCTGATGAGTATTTAGCTTGGGTGCCCCCTCAAGGTATTCTAAATTCGTATGGTCCGTAAGAATCGGGACTGGATCGGCGGTTCCCTCAAGGTGTTGTCTCCACTCTTCCAGAGCCATTTTTATAGCTAGGAGATCACGATTGCCTGCATCATAGTTGTATTCCATAGGGAGAGCATTTTTTTGAGAATGAACACTGGTGTAACCGACCCTGAAATTCGCCTCTCTGAAACAGGACTGCACCTGCTCCAATGTCTAAGGCATCAACTTTGCGATGAAAGGGGAAGAGGGTAGGGGTGTTTTAAGTTGTGTGCAGGGGAAAAGAGCTTCAGCTTCAGAAAAGCTGGCTGTGTCTGCGGAGACGAGTTCATGTGGTCTGCCTGTTTCTTGGTCATGGCTGTGATGGTTCTGCGATCTTAAAGAAATCCCGACTAAAACGTATGTAATTTGAGAAGCCAAGAAATCTCTGTATAGCCTTTAATCCCTTTGATAACGCACTCCAAGTGTGAAACGTGTTAGAGGATTTGCCAGCACCACTTCTCTATATGTTTTTTATTTCGTAAATAAACTTTTTTCTTGGTCACTACATCCTGACGTTGCTCTATTTTTAGTCTGTGCACCGGTTGTTCCTGACTGGATCTTCTCTGAGATCTTAGCAGGATCCATCTTTATGTTCTGGGCTGAAATGATGTAGCCGGGGTTTCTCTGATTGAAACTTCTAAAATTTAGCGAAGATTGTTTTCTAGGAGGCGCTGAAGGACCACTCTTACGTGCTGCTGTTGTTCCATGGTCTTAGAGTAGATGAGGATATCATCAAGTTATACAATAACGGAGGAGTCTGTTGTATTGTATAACCTGAAGATCATCACAAGGTACTCGTAATGTCCATTGCGTGTGTTGAAAGCGGTTTTCAACTCATCACCTAGCTTTATCCTTATAAGGTTGTAAGCACTTCTTTAAGTAGAGTTTAGTAAAAAATGGTTGCCGCAAGTATACAGTCGGGAGTTCGGTGATCAGAGGAAGAGGGTATCTGATTTTGACAGTAGTATTGTTCAAACCCCAGTAATCAATACAAGGCATCAAGGATCCGTCCTTTACCTCAAAGAAGAAATCAGCACCAGCACGGGAACAGTACATGAGAATGAATCCCTGCTTTAGATTCTCATCAATGTATGTCCTCATAGCCTTACTCTCGGGCTCGTAAAGAGGATACGTAAAGAGGAGCCAACATAAGAATAAGATCAATAGCACAATCAAAGGGATGATGCACAGGTAGTTCCACAGCCTGTCCTTTGTTGAAGACCCGCCTGAGATCAGCGTAACTAGCTGGGAGTCCCAGGCAAGCCTTCCAGTTTAGGTAGTAGATTCCCCACAGGACGACCCCGGTGGAAGGCATTTCCCATGGCAGGCAGACCCAGAAGTTAGTATCTGTCCCGAGATCCAGTCATTCTGGGGGTTATGAGTTTGTAGCCAAGGAGGCCCCAGAACGACAGATGGTTGGCGAATGGATAACGACCAGCTGGAGGAACTTGTGATGCAGTACACCGACCTTGACTTTGAGTTGAGCCGTCTCTTGCGAAACGACCCCAGATCCCAACAGTCTACCATCAATGGAGGAGATGCCTAAGGACATGTCTTTTCTCCATTGAGGGATGTTTACTCACTGAGCGAAGGCTTTATCCACGAACATACCGGTGGCTCCAGAATCCAGGAAGGCCTTAGTTGTAACCGAATGGTCATGCCAAGATAAACGGATGGGGAATATCAGGTGATGGGGAGAAGGAAACTCCCTTATTTGTGCTGGGTCCCGATTTTATTAGGACAAGCTCATACCCTATGGCCTTTCTCGCCACAGAGGCACAATCCCAAAGAGCGACGGCACTGCTTCTCCCGTTCTTTGAGACGCATATTGCGCAACAGCATGTGCTCCGATGGTTCTTCTGAACTTGAAGAGGTGGAGCCAATGGAATAGACCGGAACCTGCGAGAGCGATCCTTCTCCTGACGTGTCTCCCAAAGATTGAGGGAAATTCAAAGGGCGATCATGCCTTCTAGATCAGTGGGAAGGGCCTTGTAAGTTCATTCAGCCTCTAGTTTCTCCTCAATGCCTTGATGGAAAGCTGACTTCAAAGCCCCCTCATGTCAATCGGTCTCCGCTGGCAGAGTCTTGAAGTCAATCGCATATTGTCCCATGGTGCGAGAGCCTTGTTTAATCTGCAGAAGTGCAGGTTCGGCCGCAGCCAGACAACCGGGAGTATGGAAGATCATCCGGAAGGTCTGTATGAAAGTGACAGTCATCCAACAGGGGCTGGAGAGCCTCTTTCATGAAGGGGGGACACCCATGCTGAACCTGGCACTGGATCAGGAGTCCTCTACAAGCTGAGGGGAGACCACCATAGTGAACAGGAGTAGGTATCCGGGGTTCCTTTTAGACCACGGTACTGGTGCGACTTCAGTAACTATACTCGCGTGCGTAGGAGAAGACCAAGCTTCCCTGGGGGTAGTTAGGTGACTGCACAGGGTCTGTATAGGAGATAGAATCTAGTTTTTGATGCAATGTAGCCATGCGGGTGGCATGGGCTCCCAGGAACTGGCCTTGATGGCTTACAGCATTCACTATCTCTGCGGGGTCCATTGCATTGGCACGTGTAATGTTGCCGACTGTGACCAGGATATAGACCCGCAGGACAGAGAGAGGGAGAGATGCACCGAACTTGGCCTGGTATGCAGGGGTAGTCGGGTCCGGTTCCGCGGTTGAGGCAGGCAAGGATAGTCAGGCCTAGTTCTGGGGTCGAGGCACCCTTGAAGAAGTCCGGTCATCCGGATGAAAAGCGTAGGGTTATTGCATGCGCTGTGACCCGGGAAGCAGTCCAGACCCTCTGCTGTGCCGTCAGCTTGTTTCCCTGTGTCTCCCCGTTGAAAGACCTCGCGCTGACGATGAATAAGAAGCCGGGCAATTCCTACCTTATTATTGGAGGAGTGACGAGTAGGTCCGTGACGTCAGACGCCGCTCGAATGCGGAAGTGAGAAACACGAGTGGAGCTGAGTAGAGCTAAACCGAGCTGCGCCGTTCCTGAACCCAGAGTGGTTAAACCGCTGTTTTTATTCCTGGAGCATGTGAATGAACTGGAGCTCCTTGCTCTAGTTTTGTTTGTTCATTAAACTGTGTTGCACTATATTTTTTCTCTTTTCTTTCCAACATATGCTGAATACATTGTTACCTGTTTTCCTGTGAAAAACTTTTTCCACCTGTGAGAGGAGTTCCTGCGCTTCGTGTATGACTCCAGATGTTACCTTGAGGGATTGAGAAATTCCTCACACCAGCAGCATCTCCTCTTGGTGATATTTATTATTTTTTACTATTTTTAATATTTTTGATATTATTTGGGTTTGCGCTCACTTTTCCTGTATGACAGGTAAGGATCGTAAGATACAAGCAGAAGTCCAAACACAGGCAAGGCAAAACCTGATCACAGGCAGCTCTAGGCAGCAACAAGGTACTTTGCACGAGCAAATACAGGGAGCAACAGCCTGCTATTTAAGGCCCCATGGCAGCTGTTGGCAATTGAGGGCCACAGAGAGACGGACTTCCTGCCTACAGCCATTTTTGGTGGACTATGATAGTGACCTGGTCCGTCGTCCATTTTGGTATTCTGATAGAACCCTTATAAGTAGCCGCACGCAGCGTATTTTTTCAGGAACATATTGCTGAGCAACAGTTTGTACAGTGGTACCTTAAAGCACCAAGCAAAATAAGACCTAGAATCATAAATCCGATTCTGCCATGGGATTTAAATTTGGTCTTGCAAGCATTACAAAGATCTCATTTTGAGCCACTACAGTCAATAGCATTCAAATGGTTAACATTCTAGACCGTTTTTCTGATGGCTATAACTTCAGCGCGGAGAGTAAGAGAACTTGGAGAGTTGTCTTGTGACCCTCCTTTTTTGCATTTTTCACCAGAAGAAGGCTGTCCTCGGGTTAATACTTTCTTTCTGTGCAAAGGTGGCTTCATCTTTTCACATGAATGAAGAAATAGTGATACCTTCCTGCTGCCCAAACGCTAAGAATCAGAAAGAAGAATGTGTGCACACTTTAGATGTAGTTTGCGTTCTGAAAGCCTTTATTGACAGGACATAATGCTTTTCAAGATCCAGAAATGTATTCATCCTCTTTGCCGGGCAAGAGAAGGAAAAACGGCAACCGAGACAGCGATGGCCAGGTGAATCAAGAACCCCATTAAACCGGCATATAGGGCATCAGTAAGCGCAACACCAATTTCACTAAAGGCTCATTCTACCAGAGCGATCACAACATCCTGGGCTATGAAACATGCATCTGCAGAACAACTCTGCAAAGCAGCAACTTGGTCATCTCTACACAAAACACTATCAATTAGATGTATCGACATTAGCTGAGGCTGTCTTTGGAAGGAAAGTCCTCCAGGCAGTGGTATCGCTATAGTTTGCTCAACCTAATTCTTTCAGGGGTAACTGCTTTGTAACATTTCCTTATTTCACGCGCTGACTTAAAGGAACAGAAGAGAAAATGGAAATTTTACTACTTTTTATTTTTTTTATTGTTCTCCTGGTCCCTGATTAGCAGAGAATGCCTTGTTCCCGCCTCTATTTTATTTTTGAAGTGCATTTTCTTCTCGTCTGTTTTACTATTTTACTTTTGTTCCTTTATGGAATCGTATGTATGTTTTTGAGCTTAGCTTTGCGTACAACTGACCTGAGAGGCATAGGAGGGGCTTATAAGACTTCAAAAAGGTCAGAACCTGTCCTACCTTTGGATGGGAGGTGCCTATCCCTCAAGTTATGCACTATGAAGGGACCAGGAGAAAATACATTATTGGTGAGTAAAATTTCTGTTTTTCAAAATGTTGTATTCCCCTATTAGAGTAAATGTCCCTTGGATATAGGTAGAAACAAATGCGTAACAACCAATGTACAGAACACAAAATCTGACATTCGGAAAAATCAAATGATGTGACCGTTTTTTTGTTTTTTTTACAACTTTATTGGACTATTAATACAAATATATAAATGTTTGTAACTATTCATTGCTAGCTAAATTCAAATGCTTGTTGGGTATTTCTTGATGTAATTTACTGTTCATGCTTCCTTTCAGATGGATTAAATGGAAATGAGCAGTGCTTTTAGTAAGGCTTTATGGTGTAAAGGAAAGCGTGTGAGGGGCACACTGTCCCTTAAGTGGGTCTCTTTGCACTATGTAATCTGTACAATTTCCTTTTTATCTTCATTTTCCATGACCACTTGTGGAACAGCCATGGCATTGCTTGCCTTTTATAGTATTGACACGTTAATAAGATAAAATAATATTGTAAAGTACATTGCGGTACCCGAGTTAGAAAAGTGCACTTAACCACTTGTTCTAGGCTTGCATTGTGCAGTAAAACAGCAGCCTGTTCAAGATGGCTTGGAGGTTTGGAGGACAATGCCAGGCAGTAATGGAAGTATTTGTTCCGGTATTTTTCCTATAATGTTAAGTGTAGACCTTGAATTGACGAAGACTGTGTAAGACCCTTGGGTAGCCTGCTTGCTCAACAAAATGGATTGATTTCCAGTGCTTTTTTAACTCAATGATGGAAGGGCCAGCACTACATTGAAAGAAATAATAATATAAAGCAGCAAAAGGAATAGACTCCATTATATTGCAGTAATGATGTTATTCTGCTTCAAGTTTACAGTATACAGATGACATGGATATAATTAATTATATATTTTTTTATTCTTGGGATGGATTAAAGGGGCAGTTTTACCAAGAATTAAGTGAACTAAGCCATATGTTCAATGGATAAACATGGCTATTTAAAAAATAAGGGGCAGGATGTGTATATAATTTCCATCATATTATTTTTTTTTGTGTAAATGGCGTAGATTACGCTTGTTTTCTCCTGAACTGGCAGCTCTTAATACAGTATGTCCAAGTTAAGGACTATCTTCCCTACCAGGGTCCCATTTAAGGCTCACTTTGGCTGTGCAGAAGGATTTGGAACCAGGCACAGGGTTGCTCTGTTTGTGAAGAACAATGGAGCAGGAATGCATATACACTTTATTAACAATAGTAAGGGACCATTATTCGCTGTGTATGTTTTGTGTTTTTTAGAGTTTTAATATGTTAACCGTATTAACTTTTCATCCAATAAATAGTTTAAAAATATATATATTTTCTTACATTTCCGGGAGTTCCTACATTTTTTTTTGAGCTTCTGGGACTACATTTTGTTTTGGGGATCCCATCCTCATTTCGTTTGCTCTGTTTGTGGTCTAGAGGCAGGATTCATTTCCTGCAACCTCTACCATGTGGGCCCCGCCCACTCCACGTATCTTCTGTGTGCCACTAATGGCATGTCGGGTTACGCAGCATGCCGATGACGGCTTATCGGGTCGCTTGGGACACCAGGGAAAGCCCTTGTAATGCAATGAAATGCCCTTGTGCAATCTTTTGAGAAATTAGAATCCCAGACCAATCTCAAACTTTTCAGATCTCAAGTTTCGGTAGACTTAGAAGATGAGTCTCCTGAACTCTCGGGTTTGGCCGGCCTCAGTTACCTGAACGATGCACCTTCCTCTGGAGAAGTGTAGGTCCATGAAGAGCTTTGGGCATTTAAAATGCATTTGATTAAAAGATTTACTAAACATTGAAGACCCTAAGGGGGGACTTGGATCAAGCATTTTTGGGTCCCAGGAAGACTGCTAGATTAAAGCTCAAAATGGCTATTGGCAGAAATACGTGGCAATGTGACGAGTCGCTTTAATAAGCTGTACCCATTCCAGGAAGAAGACTGCAAATTGTGTAGTAATCCTCCTAAGGTGGACACGGCAATTACACAGATGGTAAACCATCCCCTTAGAAGGTAGTTCTTCTTGTAATGAACCAATGGAGCCACATATTGAGGGCGTGTTGCGGAAACAATACACCACTCTGGGAACAACTTTGAAGCCAGAAACTGCTATGGCCAGTATATCCAGTGAGATATATCCAACAGTGACAATCTGGATCTTCAATTTGGATGTCCGACTAAAAACAGGGACTTCCTGTCTGTGATTGACTGATTTTTTTTTTTTTTTGAACCTCAAAAATGCCATTGATTTCTGAGTGAAGCATCCATGAATAATATCCTGCTTACAGTGAAATCCTCAGCATTATGCAAAAGCCGCCAGGAGGGAGCTGTGGTTTGAAGCCTTGGGCGGCAGACATCTTCCAAACTAAAGTTGGTATAGCTGCTTTATAACAGTTCTCTTTTTGGGGAAGCTTCAGATTACATCCTCACCAGCCTTACTAGCACTAGCTCAATTCCTGCCACAATAAAGGTTTGGAACATCCTTTGAGACTGCCACAACATCGTTTTCAGGAGGCCAGAGACTACAGACACAAAGGATTTTTAGCAGAAACTGGGATGGGCAGCCTTCACAGTCGCAGACACTCTTCAGGACATGGCCCAGTTCAAGCTTCAGCCGAGGTGGGCTGAAGAAACCGAGCTAAAGATTTGAAGGGCTCAGTTTGGAAGCATACGGCAGTTGGGGGAAGACTGGCAAAGTTTGTCAACCATTGGGTCCATACTACAGATGATTCCTGGGTCCTCCAGATCATAGAGCAAGGTTATACCCTAGAATTTTTTCACATCCAGGCAGCGTCTTAATGGAGTCCAGCTTGCCAAGAGACCCGCACAAAGTGGTCAAATTAAGGCATGCTGTTCAAGGTCTATGGATCAACTCTGCCATTTAACCGGTACCGCAAGATCAACACGATCAGGGATTTAATTTAATATTGTTTGGTTTCCAAATCAGGGGGGTAAAGAGCAGTATTAAACCTAAAACGGGTCCATCATTTTTTAAGGATTTAACACTTTAGGACTATAAAGATGATTACTTGGCATCTGAGAGTGGCATAACTCCATATCCTGATTTACCAGGCTCAACACATATTCCTTTGCTTCTGTGTAGAAGGTTGACCCTCCAAGTTCAAGGCCTTTGGCGAAATCATTTCAAAAGTTGACCAAGATCATAGCGGGAAAAATGTGCAAAACAGAAATATTTCTCATGCCGTATCTTGTTGATTGGCTAATCATGGTTTCTTCAGAACACTTAGCACAACTTCATGTCCAGTTGGTTTGCAACAAGCTAGAGGACCACGGTTGGAACGTAAATATGGAGTGGAGGAAGATGATTTCTTCAATTTCTTGGTGTCCTGTTCAATTACTGGGCTCCTAAATTCAGTCATAGACATGGTTCCATGGGCAAAGTCCACCTCAAATTTTATTCGACGCGGGAAGACCGCGTTTCCCACACCGCAAGACCGCGCTCCTTTTATTAGCATCCACATGATAGCTTTGGGGGACCATGGAGGAGAGTCTTCAATAAACAGGTCTATGCCTGCCTACACATGGAACCTCCATTTACCAATACCAATCTGACAGGATTGGGGTTTGGGGGGTCTTCTGTCAAGATGTATCAGTCCAGAGTCGGGGGTCATCAGTAGAGACCAACTTAACCAGAACATCCTGGAAATACGTGCAGTATTTTGCACTATGCAGAGAATGACTACCACTTTGAAAGACCTTCCACTTATGATTGTCAGACAATGCCACATCCGTAGCATACAATAACCGACAAGGGGAATCCTGAAATATAAAAGCTCTGAGAGGTCTAAAGGATATTGGTGTGTACAGAACAAGCCATTCACCCATCTTTCGACAGCCTACATTTCAGAAGACAAAAATGTAAAGGCAGACTTCTTGAGCAAGTAAGCAGTTTTACCAGGAGAATAGATTTTGTCCACAGGTATTCATAAATATGGTATGTTGATTGGGCCTTATCAATAGACATGATGGCATCTATTCTAGAGCAAACAAAAATGTTGCTCACTTTGGCTCCCGATTGCAAGATCCCGAAGCCACAACTTGATATGCCATGTTGATCATGTGGGCATTCTGTCTTGTGTTTCTTCCCAATGTGTTACTGCAGGTCAAAGTCCAGAAAGAGAAGGCAAACAATATACTAATAGCACCGCATTGGCCCAGCAGTGCATGGTCCATAGACACTCCATGGAGACTTGCTCCACTGCCTGCCCTGCTGTTGCATGGGTCGATTCTCTATCCCAATCCTGGATTGCTTCAGTTGACGACATGGAGGTTGAGATCTTTTAAAAGCAATGCGTTTTTTAGACCACGTGATTGATACCTTGCTGCACTCCAGTAAATGTCACCAATGCTACTTATTGCAGAACATGGAAGACATTCTTTAAGTGGTATCAAAATCAGGAAATTACTACGCTCCAGACGACGACTCCACAGATCTTTGTTTCTATAACTAGCGATTCAAAAAGTACTGAAACCTGCTTCACTGAAAGTACAAGTGTTCGCATTGGGCACCCTTCTTAATAGGCAATTTGTTCTCAATCCTATTGTCGCCAGATTCATCAGGGCAATTTTCTGAATCAAACCATAAATAAAGGCTCCCATACCCTCATGGGATCTGAATCTGGACTTTGAAGCTTTCACTTGATCAGCTTTGAACCTTTTGAGTTACCTATCCATTAAAACACTCACAATCAAGACTGTAAGTCTTACAGCAATCACTAAAGCACGCAGAGTTGGGTAATTGCAAGCGTCCTCATGCAAGAAACAGCATTTCCAAATTAACCAGGATAAAAACAGTTCCTTACTTCTGTGCTACGGTGGTTTTAGAGTATGCCATGAATCAGGAGAAAATATTACGTAATCTGGATGTAGTATTGGCGGCGTCTATATCAAGAAGACAGCTGAGTTTAGAAAAACCTCAAGGATGTTCATACTTTTCTAAGGCCCAACAAAAGGGCAAGCGACATCAGCCGCATCTATTTCAAGGTGGATCACAACAGCTGTGAGCTAAGATTCTACTTCTTTAGGGAAAGTACCACCAAGGGTACTAGGTGGGCTCATTCAACAGGGGCTAAAGCAAATTATCGAACGCAGAAAGCACAGGCTTTCACACAAGATATCTGGAAGGCAGCAACATGGTCCTCATTACATACTTTCTAAGCATTATAGATTAGATCTTCAGGCATCGGCTGACACGATATTTGTGAGGGAAGTTTTGCAAACCGTAATTCCGTCAGCTACTAAGGATGTACCCACCCAATCTATTTAACTGCTTTGGAACATCCTCGCTGCTGTTGGCTCCCATACAGGACACTGTAGAAAATAGAAAAATTACTTACCGACATTTTATTTTTTTCAAGTGCTAGGGAAGCTTACTTCCCTCCCTTGTTTTTTGTTTCACCTGTCTATTTTGGTTCATTTGTGCTTTTTAGAAGCTTTGATAACTGACCAGGGAACAGGCTGCAACTTCTCCTTATCCTGCATCCGAACTCTTGTCCAACCCCATCTAGAAGGGAGAGTTGTATCCCAGCTATTATGGGTGCCATAAAGGACTTGAAGAAACTGAAATTGGTAGGTACATTTCCTATTTTTCACTTCAATGTTGATTAAAAAAAGTAAGCCAATGCAATTAACAAATATTTTCAATTTGCATTACATGATGCATTACTCCTTATAAGGGAAGTAAAAATGAAGGCAGATTATAGTGACTGTGTAGATTATTTTCAATTTTTAGGTACCCGTGGTACTCCAAGATACTTACCAGGGAAGGTGCCGCCTGTTCCAGGTATTTAAATATCCACGTCACGTGGGCCAATAAAAAGCGGCATGGAAGATTTAAATGCCATTTTCTCCTGCAGGAGACTACTGATGGCACCTTCCCTTGGGATTTGGGGGCCCCCGAAACGGAAGTCTGGTTCAGTTCCGAAGACCCGCTGCTTCCCACCTTTGTGGAATTGTTCCTTTAAAAGAGGCTATAATGAAGATTTCTGTGAAACGTAACTATTGACAGATATAGTCACGTGGTCCCCTTATTCTGGCCATTTTACGATTTGCTTTGAAGTTGAACCCTTAGTTGGTTCCTGGCCCTCTTCATTTTTATGATCCCTTGTGTCCATCTCAAGCAGTTATGAATTCCTTCCATGTACAACATTTTACCACCCCATTCAGTAGCCTGTTCCATGGATCCTATTATCTCTTTGAATGAAGTAGTAACCTGCAGCCCTCCATCTTCAGAAGGGAGACTTTACAACTAAATGAAAGTATTACAGGTGTAACTAGTATATTGAAAAATTGAGCATCCTTTCAACTAAGCTGGAGGGCAGGAAAAAAAAATGTTTTAACTCGCACAAAATATCCTTAAGGTGTTGGGAAATATAAAATATACGTAGATGATAAACTAATGTAAGGAAGGTAATCTAATAGCCCTTACCTACCATCAGTTTAATTTTTCTTTTAATACCAATTTTATTGGACACTGAATTAATAGTATTTAGGCCCTGTGGGGGCAGTTTTGCTCTTTTACACCATGAAGATTTTTGTTTTTTTTTTAACTTAAAGCAGTTTGTTTTGTTCCTTGGTTTATTACTACTCGTAACAATAGAGACTTTTATAGATTTATTTGTATATTAACAACAAAGGCCCATATTCAATATGTTATAAAGAGGCTTCCTAGTGCTGGGAATGGGACTACAATCTTCTCCAGCACGAGGATGCAAGCTTTACAGCAACTTAAGTACGGGCTGAATGTCTGCTGCCAATTATTACTTCATGGCCTCCAAGCTAATGTCTGTACTAGATTCAGACACTAACCGTATTCTCCTTCTGACAATTACTGCATTCTGCTTAGCACCATCTACAGGTAATAATGAACAAAAACAAACAGAAAGGTTCCCTCATGAATGCACTCAGATCGATAAAGTATGAATAGTGAGGTATAATTAAAAATTATTTATTGAATAGTAAAAATGTTTTTGTATAGAGGGGCGTGGTTAGAGGGTCCAAGACCACCCCCTAATGACATACTAAAAGAAACTTCCACATAAAATTAATAGGGAAGAAGACCTGAGGGAACATTATGTATAGCCATATGGAGTGTAAGCTAAAATATATAAAGATTCATTCCAAAGGAATAAGTAACTGCGTGCAGTAAAGCAGTACTATTATCTAAAAAAAACGGTAGAGTAGTAGGATAATCTCTACCAGTGCTAAATCCAGAGGAATATAGTCTAATAGCAAAAAGTAGATACCAAAATGGCCAGTCTAAAGTACAAAACTAGTGTCACGTATTAGTGTAAATGTATAACAACATGTGATCACAACACAAGCACACATTGGTGAATGATAATCACCTACACACAAATAAACAGCATAATCCATAGATAAATGAAGACAGCATGATAAAGGAATAGGATCCTAAGAAGGGCTAGCATAAAATATGCATACATGCATGTAGGTAGAGCCCAGAGGCACGGTTCAAAGACCGTATCCAGTTATAGACTCTTAAACCATATATACCGTAAACATTAATAAATGTATATTGGATAGTATGGTAGGATCATCACAGATAAATACAAAAAGTAATAAATATCGTACTATAGTCTTCAAAGTAAAGACAAACAGTATATATAATAAAGTGTAAGAAAACATGCTGATAATAAGTGAGTGAAAAAAAAAAAGGGGAAAATAGGGAGTGATCAACTGAAAACCATACTAATTAATTGAAAAATAATCGATAATTACCAGGTGGGTGCAAACTGTGAACTGAAGTGAATCAGAAAAAATGATGAGCAAACAAGACAGTGCACTCAGTGGAGAATTCACTTAAATGCACACCACTTACATATAAAATATAACCTTTATTGACATTACATAAAACATATATTACCGATAATGTAGGTGTAACCAAAATTTTAACATAAGTTTGACGAACTGCCTGTCACCTGATCTAAATAGTTAACCACTAAATAGCAAGTTAAACTGATGAGCTAGGATACACAAGGCAGATACAGCAGTGGTATTGATTGACCACCTAGGACCAGATCTAAATTGCACCAAAAAATGCCATATGATGATAGTATCAGGTTAGGTGCATATAGTTACTACCATAAGTATAATATAACCTCAAGCTCAATCTAGTAGAGGTATATATCAGGGACAGGGAACTCCCTTAATAGTCTAAGTGAAGTGTGGAAAATCCTGACATAGCAAATCAACACTGCACCTATATAGCACAGATACAGATACAGATGCAGGTATGATCAAACCTAAACGACCACACATACATGGACAGGCACAGCAAGATAGTCTAAGTGGCACAGTTCCTGACCATAAACTAAGCTGTCACAATGTAGGCAACAAAAATCGCCAAAATAACATTACGGCAGCCCTCATTAGGAAAGGCATTTCAATTCGCATTACCCTTCCTCTGTTGTGAAAGTGCAGTGTGACCATCTAACCGATCTTAAGAGGACAAGGCCAACAAGAATGACTAACCATTACTATAATATAAAATAAATCTATATTACAAAATAAATCCTCCCTAAATACCTCCATGTGCTCTGGTACGCTGTTTCTTTTGAGTAGCGCGCTAGAAATTTTTTAAATAAATAAATAAACATGTAATTTCTGTATCACCACATGGACAAGCTGCTCAGTGAGTAAACAGGCTGACTAAACAATGACACTGCGTTTGAATCAGGGTAACCTTATTGCATACATAGTAGATAATTACATAGTAAATGAGGTTCAAAAAAGACAAACATCCATCAAGTTCAATCTATCCCAAATTTAGACAACAGATACTTTTATATATCCCTACTTACAGTATATTGATCCAGAGAAAGGCAAACAAAAAACCCAAGTGAAATATTATCCATTGATCTCTCATTATGGGAAAAAATTAATTAATTCCGGGCTCCAAATATCGGCAATCGGATTACTCCTTGGATAAACATTCTTCCCATATTTATTTATTTGGTATATCCCTGTATTCCTTTACTGTATAAAAAAAAAGTCCAACCTTTTTTTGAACAAATCTATTGTATCTGCTATCTTTCACCACGGGTAATGAATTCCATATTTTATCTGCCCTTACTTTAAAGAACGCTTTCCTTTGTAGCTGATGAAATTTCCCTTCCTCCAACCTTAAGGGATGACCCGTTATCCTTTGTACTGCCCTTGGGAAGAATAGTTCTTTTGAAAGCTCCATGTACGTCCTCGAATATATTTGAATATAGTTATCATTTCCCCTCTTAAATGCCTCTTTTCCAATGTAAACAAATCTAATTTAGCTAGCCTCTCCTCATAAATCAGATTATCCATCCCCATTATTACTTTGGTGGCTCTTCTCTGCACACTCTCTAGTTTCATAAAGTATTTTCTAAGGACTAGTGCCCAAAATTGTACTCCATATTTAATGTGTGGCCTTACTAATGCTTTATAAAAGGGGCATAATTATGTTTACTTCCCTTTCACCCATTGCCCGTTTAATGTGAGTAAAAAAGGGGGGGATATGGGGAGCGCAGAATCAGATGGAAAATAGATGATCAAACAGTAATAGAGATATATGAACAATCATGCAATTTGAGAATGTACACAGATGCGCAATGCTCCTAAAGTCTACTGTTGCCACCGGAGAGAGTTTTTTTATATGCTGTGCGGCACTGAGGGACTTTACACCGACTGGGAGACTCACATCCTTCACACACCGACGCGACCATCTGTTGATCCTAGGGAGACTCGGAACTTAGCAGCCAGAGAAACGTCCCAAAGAAACCCTTGACATACCACATGCTTATACATGACCGTGTAAGTAGTATCATTATTATATATTTTTGTCATTTCTCTTCCCCATTTTGATGCCCCACCAGCATCAGTGTACTTTCTCAAAGTGCTTGATTGTACATTTCCCTATTATTATTATTATTATTATTATTATTATTATTATTGTTTTATCTATTCATCTGATTCTGTGCTCCGCATATCCCCCTTTTTTTACTCGCTTTGCATGAGGATCATGGAAAGATCCTACTTGGTTGAGCAGCATAAATCAGACTCCATCACACAGCACCACCATTTGGGTTCATGTTAATAACCTATTTGACGGTAATATATCCCTCTTATTTGCATTGTATCAGAGAGAGCGCTTTAGTTTTTTCCTTCAGAATTGCCCGTTTAATGCAAGAATAAGATCTTGTTTGCTTTTGCAGCTACTGCATGACTTTGGGCACTATTGCTTGCCCTCTTTATAGTAATTTAACCTTGCATGTTTATCTGAATATGGAATATAACTCTAAAATGATCCGCCTGCCTGCTTCACAAAGGGCTAATATGACGCTTGTCACTGTGATATGGGGAGTATAAAAGATTCCCCTATGGGGTAGGCAGACCTATCACTTGACAAAGCGTGCCTACGTGAAACAAGCATTGCGTTAGAGAGCGTCTGATGTAATTTCTGATGTTACACGTCTGTGTCGGGTCTAAAGTGTGATTCCTAGTGGCGGACCTGCAGGATTCCTGGAATCCCGGATGGCCATGCAGATTTACTACACTATTCCCAGTGCAATCCGTATTCTGACTAATTGCAATTTAGAGAAGAAAATACTAGCATAATCTGAGATTTGTTGCTAGTTTACCTATCTGTTACCACTGCTACCCTAATTCCCAAACATCCAAACTCTTAATTCTGGTGTTACATCTTCAGGTAAAGGAGGGAATAATGCTGGAGAGTTGAGT